>NW_024538874.1:0-20250 GCF_016647635.1 Suillus subaureus
TCCAACTCCCACGTTAGTGGAGGACAAGAAGTGTGCGTTCGCAAAATGCCGAACACAGGGCTCGTCTTTAGATAAGCATCGAAACTTAAAGTACAGCCACCCGAACTTTCGTAACATGCGTTTTGAGTTTCTCGCCAGCGGCCTCAAATCATGATAAACTCGCTTGTCGAGTACTGAGAAGGGGGTATTTTCACTAGTTTAGAACAGCTCCAGATAGTTATTTTAATGAAACATGCCCATCCAAAGATACTACCTGCTAAATGAGACATCTTGGATGTGATTTTTGGGAACATGTGACGAAAGTCATTCATGTTAATATCAATATGATGTGTCTCAAACGTGTCTCGCATCTCCTTCATCTCTCCTTAAAACTATCATTCAATATGTATCCTACAACCCTGTTGACATCGCATTGCCTTTTTGCACTATCTTGTTATCTTGTTCACCTTCGGTACCACACTGTCCGAGTCTTCTTAGCTTCTTGCACCTTATGGCACACTCGCATGTTAATCCTCCGGTCTCGTTACTAAGCAGTTCTTGCCACTACTTACATTGTCGTCTCGACTCTGTTGATACCTCAGTTTTGTTCCCCAACATAACTGAGGTATGTAGTATATTCACTTACAGACTCTTGACTCATACTAACGCATACACTAGTTGTTGCTCCCACATTAGGTACTTATGAATATAGTTTTGTTCCCCAACATAACTGAGTTGTTGCTCCTGCGTTAGTACTGCTAACACACACAGGTTATGAGCCCTGGGCTCTAGTTAGCCCAGATGATACACAAAGCAACAGCACAACTCACTACGAATCTCTCTGTCACTAACATGGGAAAATCGATCACATTCCCGAGCTGACAGGCTTGGACAATTTTCCAAGCTGGTGATGCACCATAGAAACTAGCGTTGGCTGGAGAAGGGCTCTGGAATCACTGTAGCAGTGGAACAGACCCTCTCAATATGGCCGAGTATGCTAGCAAGATGCCCATACCAGTAGCACCCACAACTCCCACATCTGCAGAGATCATTAGCATGAAGGAATGGATGAAGGAGGACACACAAACCAAGGCCATCATTGGCTGACAGATGTCTCCCATAGTCCAAAACATGCTTGGTGAAAAGCTAACAGCCTGTCAGCAATGGGAAGTCTTATTGAAGCGTTTTGTGCACCTTGACATTACCTCTCAATACGAGCTTCATTCCCACCTCTTCTCAGAGAAACTGAAGGATGCAGAGGATGCACCTCATTACCTCGGAGTCTTTGAGAATGCCCATCGTAGATTTGTGGAGATGTCTGTCACCTTCACTGACGAAGAAAGCATCTTCATGCTGCTTAATGGACTCCCAGACACCCCTCAGTGGGTAGTCTTCCGCAGCCTCACCATGAACACCTACAAAATCTCCCCGTCACCATCATCTACTTTGATGCCGTCACCAAAACTCACCTTTGAGGAGGTCACAACGTCCTTCACAGAAGAAGCGAACCATCAGAAAGGGAAGCTCAAGCTTCAAGCTCGCCCTGGGTCAAAATATGCCAATGCAGCAGGCAGCTTCTCTCAGAGGTTGACAGAACAACGCACTGTGAACCCAGCAACAGGCGTCTGGATTCACAAGCAGAACCCTAAGGGGGTGCCCTGCGAGAATCTGGTGTGCAATTGTCTCCCTAGGTCACTGATGCATGACTGTGACCACTGCCTGCAACCTGGTGGGGGCATGGAAGGAAAAGCACCCTGGAGTCAGCGCAGTGAATGAGGGGGAAGTAAAAAGAAAGACATAGCAGCAGCGGCTACAGAGACCAAGGCACCCACCACTCCTACAACCTCATCCTCCACGGAGACAGCTGCCCTCGCTAACCCATCATCATGACTGGTCCTGTGCCACAGTCAAAGAGCTGTTGCTGGAGTCCATGCCCAAACCTGAGGATCTTGCATGTATCACCAGTCAAATGCTGTTGACTATCCTGGACTCTGGGATGATGTCAATGCTCATCATGGACAAGAAGTATTTCTGGACTTACAACACCAGCGATCAAGTCACAGTCAAAACAGCCAACCATGGGAAGCTCATCACCACAGCATGTGGTGACTGCGTCACAGACCTCACAGTTGCTGGACAAATGCAGCGCATACGGCTCAGTGAATGCCTTCATGCTCCTGGTGCAATGGTGAACCTGTTGTCAGTAGGGCGAATGTTGAAGAAGGGATGGTCCTGCCTCTTTCTGCCAAACCCTCCCTGTTGTCAGCTCAACTATCGAGGTGAGAACCTTGGCGACACACCAATGGTGGGGAACTTGGTATTCTTAGACTTAAAGTTCATTCTCCCCACTACGCCCATGCCCCACGTTGAGATCTCAGCATTTGCCAAAGTCCCGTTGTTGTGGAACCTCTGGCATGCACAGCTTGGTCATCCCAGCAGAGATGCTGTCAAACGTCTTAGTCATTTCTCTGTCGGTGCTTGAGTTGACTCATCACAGCCACTGCAAATGTGCGAACCTTGCATCATGGGTAAACACCCACGCAAACCTTATCCCCCATCAACAATGCCCAAAGCATCACACATTCTCGACCTCGTCCATTCAGATCTTTGTGGACCATTCCCACTTGCAACTCCTCATGGCAAACACCATTTCATCCTCTTCCTTGACAACCACAGCAACTTGCTCAATCTGCAACTGCTTGTGATGAAAGATCAGGCATTGGAGGCTTGGGAGATGGTTAGGAAGCATTGGGAAACCTTGTCTGGTTGACAGGTGAAGGTGTTCTGTTTGGATAACAGTGGAGAGTTCATAGGCGTGTCTTTCACTCAGGCTCTCACCACTGCAGGCATCACCCATCAGCTGTCAGCGCTGTACTCTCATCAGCAGAACAGCAAAGCTGAATGCGCCATCCACACCATTGAGGGCCGTCTTTTCGCCATGCTGGAGACAGCAGGTCTGCCGGCTGCATACTGGGGTGAGGCTGCTCTAACAGCCTGTTACCTGTGGAATCACAGTGAATCCTCCATGTTGCCTCCAGGTGTTACCCCTTATGAAATCTTGAACAGCCGTAAACCTGACCTGTCCCACCTCCATGTCTTTGGCACACGATGCTTTGCATGAATTCCCTCCGAGCTCCAAGTGAAACTTGGTCCCCACTCCTGCCATGCAATCTTTGTCGGATATCCAGAGGGCACCAAGGGCTATTGTTTGCGGGATAAGGATTTGGGCACCTTCTTTGTAGCCTGCAATGTCATATTTGATGAAAACATGCCTTCCCTTGCCTCTGACTCTGACTCCGATGATGACAGCACCCCTCCCACCACACCTCCAGCGCCCACACCTCTCACGACTGCACCTTCCTTCACACCAGCTCTTCCATCCTCTCCACCAGCTCCCCCTCATCGTTCTTCTCGCCAACAGGTTTGGACGGCTGGTGGCCAAGCTTTTGCTGAGGAGATCGCTGCCTCCAAAGCATGTCTTCAGGCCTTGCATGATGCTCGTTCAGAGCGATCAATGTAGCTTCGCAAGGGGGTGAGTGATGCAAACCTTGACGATGAGAACATCACGGACATCAAGCCAAATGTCAACGTACCTATCATATCCCACAATCCGGACCCACATTCCATCATATTCCCACGCCTTCCGAGCCTACATCCAGACCCCACTTCATATCCAGCTCATTCCCAGATCCCCTTCCACTGTGCTCCACACCTCAGCAGGATCGACTACACTCCGGATTTACCCCTGAGCTCTGGACCATCGGATCTCCACTGCTAGCCTGATCCATACCCCCCTGTCCCATCCACCCTATGCACACTCCATCTAGCAAGACATCCAGACTTCACCTTGTCTCGGATTCCAGACTATATCCACCTTCCCATATTCTGGTCCTGTATCCACCTTGTCTTCCAGATCCCCAGATCTCTGGACCTCCGGATATTAATGCTGGACCTATTCCCACCCTCTGTCCGAGATCCTGCGCCTATCCCCATTTAGGCATCTCTACCTTTCCGGCTTTCGGTTACCTCTTCTTCCGTCTTGCTTATTGATCCTTGTATGAGTCTTCATCTCCGAGTTCATTTACTTATGTTCCGTCTTACTTACTAATGTGTTTCCACATGCTCATACATAGCCCTGCTCCTTTGCTTATTGATCCCCTCAGATATTCTCCAGTATATAACCCCTGTAGATACTCCTGTAGTTCCTCAGTTTGAATATCAACTTAGACTTGCCCAATCCTCTCTTGGACTTTGGTCCAGCTAAGTCTGTCCTACTCATCAGGCCTAGGGATTGATTCCCTAGGCTGGAGCTCTGCCTTTCTGGCACTTACCCTCTTTCCAGACTTAGGTCCAATCCCTGTCTCTCCAACTCTACCTTAGGGTAGTCCACCTCTGTTTGTTTCTACATTGGACTTTGTTCAATGTAGCCCCTATTCCTTCCGGACCTCCGGACCTCCTGTCCTTTGGACGTTCTGCCCTCCATACCTTTGGACCTCCTGTCCCTTGTACCTCCAGGCCTCCTGTCCTTCAGACGTTCTGTCCTCCTAACCCTTGGACTTCCTATCCTCTATACCTCCGGACATCCTGCCCTCCTGTCCTCCTGTCCTCTGGACCTTCGGACCTCCTATCCCTCCATCCTGTTTCCTGTAGAAGTATTACCTTGCAGTGGGAACTCTCCTGAGCACTTCCTGTGTTCCTCTGGAACTCTCCCATGCTCCTCCGGAAGTCCTCTAGCGCTCTCCAGCAGAGTAGCCAGCCTCCAGAAGTCCTCCAGACTTCGTCGGACCATCATTGGACCTCATACGAAATGAAGGGCACATACTTGGGTAAGGGGCACAGCATACGAGCTGAGGCCAAGCCCCTCTGAGTCAGTCTCTCCTGTTACAATCATGTCTGCCCCTATCTCTTTTCTTCACTTCATCTGTGTATTACGTCATGACCGCGCCTCGCTGCGCCATCATTAGGCTAAACCTTTCACCATATCTGTATTACATCACGACCGCAGCAGCCATCGCTAGATGACTCATTCTCCCGATGACGTATGCCTTATCTCTGACTCGTCTCAATGACGTCACTTCCTTATCTCTGACTCGTCTTGATGACAAACACATACCGGCCCTAAAGCCATCCATACCTATAAATACTCAGCTACATACTTAGCAGATCTTCACTTTAATCTACTAGGTTCTACCTGAACTATCCTTCGCTTAGGACCTCCAATCCTAAGTCGTCTGATAACCGATATTCAAGTCAGAGACACTCTCTCCGACTTGTCTTAAGAAGCCTTACATTTGTGAGGTCTTGATCCAACCACAGACGTTACTCTTATCGAGTATCTGTTGTTGCACCTATCCTAGTTCGCCGTAACATCTCCCCCTTGAGCAACATGGTTCTTAACAGCTTCACATGATGTGCCATCGACCATGCAGTCTTCATTTACAACAAAATGACAGCCTCCACTGGCCACATCGTCTGCATAATCGGGTGGCACATTGATGATGGCATGGGAATGTCTAACTCTAAGCCTTTCCTTCTCTACGTTAAAGGTTGCATTGCTCAACACTTCGGTATCAAAGACTTAGGCCCCATCCAAAAGTTTCTAGGGATGCAATTTGAGTGTCGTTGCTCCAGCCATGATCTTTGGATCCATCAAGCCGAATATATCACATATCTCCTTGATGAATACGACCTCCTTGATTGTAATCCAGTACAACTCCCCCTTGACCCCAAGTACCCTTTTGGACTTGACACTACCATCTACGATGATGTTGCAGACCTCCCTACCCACTATCGCAAGATAGTCGGTGAACTACTCTACCTTGCTGTCTGCACATGTGCTGACATCTCCTACGCTGTTAACGCCCTCACTCAGCACTGCACCAAACCATCCCCCCGCTATTACACTGCAGCCAAGCACTTACTTCACTATCTTAGCGGTACAGTGAACCTTCGCTCTCACTATGGGGGTGAATGCACTGATGAAGGCTTACATGGGTATTGTGACACTGACTGGGCGAGCACGCCTGAGGACCATCTATCCATTTCCGGCTACACATGGTTCTTTGCTGGGGGTCTTATTGCCCATGTTTCGAAGAAACAGACCACCCATGCATTGTCCTCCATGGAGGCCGAATACATGACGGTCACACACGCACTCCAGGAAGGTATTTGGTTGAAGTCACTGTTCACTGAGCTTCATGTCGCGTTCCCTCATCCCATCATCCTTCACATGGATAACATGGGTGCCATCTCACTGTCAAAGGAGGCAAAGAACCATATCTGCTCAAAACATATTGACATTTGATATCACTTCATCTGTGAATACATCAAGAATGGCCTATTCCTCCCTCTCTGGATCCTGTCCTACCGAAACATCGCAGATATCCTCACTAAGGTGCTCCCTCAGCCCTTATTTTTGAAACACTCTACTGATTTACAGTTGGTATCTTGGTGAGGGGGTGTGTTGACATCACATTGCCTTTTTGCACTATCTCATTATCTTGTTCACCTTCGGTACCACACTGTCTGAGTCTTCTTAGCTTCTTGCACCTTATGGCACACTCACATGTTAATCCTCCGGTCTCATTACTAAGCAGTTCTTGCCACTACTTACATTGTTGTCTCGACTCCATTGATACCCCAGTTTTGTTCCCCAACATAACTGAGTTGTTGCTCCCGCGTTAGTACTGCTAATGCACACAAACCCATCCATCTGCTCACTATGATTCCTGGTTTGCTTTGGAAGATGAGGGCGAAACTTATCATATCATGGACCTCAAGGACAATTCATATCACACCACACATTTTGGATCCAATCATTCATCAAATCACTCTAATACCATCTGCACATCATCCAGACACTCACAGACCTAATCCATAGACTTTCAAGTATTTCTAGATTCAGATACACCATCACATAGCTACTCTTCCTGTATTCCTAGTTTATCTTCCCTGAATTCTCTCTCTCATCAATCATCAACAGATAGCCAATTATCAAATTCATCTTCAGTCCTGGCCATGATATCAGACTCAGAAATTGATGTCAAGGTGCAGTTCAAACTCAATACACCCAAATTGCTATATGCTTTATTCAAGGCAAATTGGCTGTGTTTTGGATCAGTTTGGGGACCAGTGGAGAATACTGTGCCCTGAGTGTGAAGACTGGTGTCAAACCAGTGTTCATACTACCTTACCTCTATGGGCCCCTGGCCAGTTCAAGTTGCTCACTAACCACTGAGGTAGCAAAAAGTGTGCCACAACTGCTGCAAAAAAGCAACACCCACCATCTCAAAAAGCCAGTACATCAGCTGATCAGCCTAAACCTCCTGATAATGAAGGCACATTCATTTTGGTTGCTTTTCTTTAGTAATACCAGCTGATTGTTATCTCATTCACCTCATTATCAACAGCACTCATCAGAACATAATACATTCTGTTAACTGGTACATTACATGTCCTGGGATTCCTATCAACTGGCCTGATGACCTCCATACATTCTTCATGTCATTTCCTTGGGCATGATACCATGATGGACCTGACAGACTACCATTTACTGTCGACATTACAATTCCCAGACTCCCTCGTGCTTGCTCAAAATTCTGCACACATCTTACAATTCAGGAGGACTACCCATGCAAAGAGTGCAGTGAAACTTACACGCATATCTATCATCTCATCAATATTGCACATAATCCTAAGGCCCACACAAACTATCAATATCTTGGTCTTGCACACATGTGAGACATGGTCAAAAAATATGTGGATCAAGCTAATCAATTAAAGCTTCAGGTATGTTTTATTATTCTACCTGGGTCCTGTATGTATTCTCATTAACTCTTTCTAGGCCTGTAATGACTCATGCAAGTATATGTATGCTCTCACTCAGTTGGATGATTACAACTGCCTCATGATGGCTATCTCTGAAAATGACATCCCTTGCATTCATCAAGTCATCAACATTGCTTTGTGCCATGGTGCAAGCATCCAAAAAATCATCAACAAATTGGAAGATGCTCTAGAGGGTGTGTACCACCCATGAGGATATGGCACTGACATCAGGGAAGTGACGTGAAAATGGTAAAGTTTTGTCAAGCTTTACCTGATTTAAAATTGTATAATAGTGGTAGTCAGAGTGAATGATTTTGAGACGATTCAGCATGCAATTACAGGACGATTCAAAATGCGAAAATCATGTGAAAATCACAGTTATTTTGAACACCCCACTTTAAAGTGCTTAGCTACCAATGGATTTTCAATGTGATTCTTGTGTATACATGTGTGTATGCTAAGTACCTTACTGAGTCGGACCACTCAAGATGCCACGATGGATGCAAAGGCAAGTGCAGGTACAGAATCTAATTATGTTTGCATTGCAGGTAAAGAAAAAATGAGTGCAAATCTGCTTGCATCACCAATGGAGGCTTGAAAGCCTTACTACGGAACATGAATTTGATAGCTTGGATGCTGTTCTTGAGGACTGTCATATCTGCATATCCAGATCTCAGATCCAATCCATATCTCATCTCAGATCCAATCCACATCTTATCTCCAATCCTATCCACATCTGATCCCCCTCCAACATCTCATCATCCAATCTGCCCACTTGTCCAGTCTGGTCAACAATTCATCCAAATCCACAACCAGTGCTCATCTCCTTTCGGTAATCCCCTGACTCTGGTCACCACACCCTGGCAGGTGTATTGATACTTACTGGCCATAGTAACACATCATGAATGTATACTTCTCAGTGCTAGTCAGTGGCTTCTTGTATCAATACTCCCCCTGCAGTACTAGCCCCCTGGCACCCTGTATTAATACACTCCCTGTATTCATACTCTCCTCAGCACTCGTCCCCAGGGTGCCCCACAATGCATGCTGACTAAGATCAATGATCATCAGATGTGTTAGATCTCTGGTAGATCACCTTCTCACCTTCTGTCTGAGGCACCGTCATAAGTATTCTTCTAGGCTTTGCAGCCCACACCCTAGTAGATCTTGTATCTGAATGTTATGTTTTTTTGTATCCATATGAGGAAATAATGGAAATCACACAAATTTGTTTCAAAATGGTGCAAATGGACACATTCTCTCAGTCGACACGAGTCATGACCACTGCTGGCAAGGCAAACAAGTGAATTCAATGATAGTTGTCAAGATTTAGTTGTCAGATACAAGAAACATATGGAAAAAAAACATAAAAGCATTGAAAAACATATTATGCAGTATAGGATGTAGTTGACTGAGTGAGGAGGCCAGGAACCACACTCCACAAAGAAAGACAGTGGGCCTGCATCAAATGTCAGATATTAGCTTGCCATGAAGTGTATGCGATGAGAGCCTCATTCTCCTGCACTGCAAAATCAACCCTGGCAATAGCATGTTCATCCCACCACCTTCCTTGCCAATCAAAATAGGCAAGCACATGCTGCATCTCCTCCTGCAAGAGATCAACTTCTTCAGCCCACCTGTCAGCACATGCGCATGCTTTGCACCATTCCACGCGCATGGCTGTGGAGAGCTCTTCCTCACCTGCGCCATGGTGTTGCTTCCAAATCCAGGAAACCAAAACTAATCTTCAACCCTCTGTTTCACCTTCTCCCCCTGCCTGTGCCTCTGTCATCCCTCAGATATCGTCATCATTGAGTTTTGGGAATTTGACCTGCCAGGTGAGCTTTGAGAGTTTAACACTGAGAGAATCTAAGGCAGCCCAAGCAGTGCAATACTTTGTAGCAGCGGCATCTATCTTGAGCTGTACAGTATTGATAACTGCCTGTGATCTGGTATGCACTCATTGTCCTCTGATCCAAACCCTCCTGAAGCCAGTGAGATGCCATTTTAGTCACAAATGTTTATGGAGTTCTTGGAGAGTGTCATATGCCTGGGCACAACGCAGTTTCCACTCAATGTTGTAGAGGTTGATATCACAAGTCATACCCATATTCGCCACCACAGAAGGCATCCATAACTCTATACAGTGGACTGGCTCTTCTGGCAGGTTGGGCATATCAGGGGTGTTGCTTTGCAGGTGGGCAATGCATGGCATGTACAGCATTTGTATCTGTGCCCATTATTTGATATGGTGGTGCAGACCATTTGTTTGTTGTTGTAGTGTAGAAAGCTGATTGTCCATGGCGTGAGCACCAGTATTGGTACTATCTATAGCTAGGCGCTGTCTAAGAAATAAAAGATCAATGAACGGTCAGCAACCAGCACCATGAAGCACTTACTGCAGAGATTCAAGATCAATTCTGACTGCTATTAACACACTTGGAGATATATCTGGATGTAGAGAGGTGTTGACACCATGGCTGAGCTGTTGCCCTTCGAGTTGTGAGAGTTCGAGCCTGACGGAAGCTTGCATGGCGACTGTGACAAGAGTGTCAGACTACAATACACCACATGAACTTGAGATACATACCTGACACCTCCAACTTGAAAGGATTTGGCTTCAATTGGTCCTGTTCCCATTCAGTGATCATGACCTGCCAGGCCACAAGACTGGCTGGTGGAATTGCTTCTTCAAAGTCTCGGAGGTCGAAGATATGCTGGTCACGCTCAGGAATCGCCTCTTTGAGTTTCCATAAAAAGAAAGGACCTAATGGTGACAAGTGAGTGCAAGAGAGACTAAAAGAGATGCAGTACATACCCAAATTACATACTTTGTGCCAGTTCCAATCTCCAAAATGATTGTCCAAGATGTTGCATTGTGATCCTGGACCCATTTCCTGCGTACTCATAGCGATTGGATTGATGTTAGACCAACCTTGTTCAATGGCCTTACCATCAGTCCTTGCCATACCCTTGATGAGGTTGAGGGAATATGTGGTTTGGCAAGAAAGGATGTGTGCCAGCAGATGGAATTTTGGAACTATGGATGTGAAGACCTTGTTGTTGGGCTGTAAGTGGATCCTGGATGGGTACCATGACATCCAGGTCCAAAGGTGTTTGGACCATTGGCATGCGATATCATAAGAGACAGTGAGCACATGGACATCACTCGCATGCTGTAAAGTCAAGAAGAAAAGATAATCCATATTGACATATCTAACCAAACGTCTATTAGGATTCACACTGAGACAGAATAGGAAATGAACTTACCTTTCACCTTTCTGTAGATCACCGACTGCTGATGGACAAGTCAGGTTATGGCATGCACAAACTATCGCCCCAACACCTGTGGCTGCCATCCCACATGTGTTTTTAGTGTCAGCGAGATTGACAGCATTATGGCCTGCGCAGGAACTTTTCTAAATGGTACAAAATCAGCCAGTCACACATCACCAATTGATAAATGCTCACCTCTTGTAGCTGCCCACTGGAAGCATCCAGTACCTCCTTGAATCTAGTTCACTCCACGAAATATGACCAGCCATTACTTAGGCCTGGATCTGCTTGGTCGGAAGACTTGTTGTGATGGCATAACCGAAAGTTTGCATCAATAGCCAAAAATAATCCATACAGCCACCTGTCAAAATGTAAGTATGAATGTTGAATACATAAATGAGAACACAAAACATACTTTACATTTGGTGGAGCATTTTCCCAACCTTGCAGCAAATTTCTGCCCGGCTAAGGACAAGCTGGACAAAGTATTGTGAGCTCCCCTTCCTTTGTGCTGAGAATACCACTTGGATCATGACTGTGTCCAGCTCGTAAAAGAGAGGTGAGGTGACGATGTTGGCAACTCATCCTTAGGAACAACTCATAATGGTCCTTAATATCTGTCAGTATGCGAACCACACCATTAAATTACTCAGTACCTTTGGTTGATGTGTCCCGGTATTGTCAGTCAGACACGACAGCAATTGATAGTATTCAAGTGTGGATCCTTTGGATTCAAAGGTATACATCTGAAAGTGATCTAGAAGGCAGAAAGTGGCAGCCATCCATGGATTGGTAGTGGTTGATGGGTACCAGTGAGCACGCAACAGTTGAATATTGTGAGTTTGCACTGTAGTGCAGTTACAGAAATTGAGGGCGACACTGTGTATGCCATTGATCTCGAGTACAATGAAATCATTGTCAAATGCAGGGGCTGGATTGCAACACATGACTCCAGGAGGATGGCCAAGTTGAACACATAGGCCAAGGTTATGGAGTGAGATATGCTGGAAATGGGTGCTGTTACAGTCAAGCCTGCCCCTATCCATTTTCCCAAACCTTTACTCACTTGTATTACATCGTGACTGCTATCGCCATCATTAGATGACTCATCTCTCTTATCTGTATTACATCATGATTGCTATCACCGTCACTAGATGACTTATCTCTGACTTGTTCCTTATCTCTGACTCATTCCTTATCTCTGACTCGCTTACTTATCTCCAACTCAAATACCTACTATAAATAGCCGGTCATGTACTCAGTAGAACTTCACTTTAATCCTACTAGGTTTTACCAGAACTTCCTTCGCTTAAGACCTCCAATCTTAAGTTGTCTGAATACCGATATTCAAGCCGGAGACACTCTCTCTGACTTGTCTTAACAACCTTACATTTGTAAGGTCTTGATTCAACTTCAGCCGTCACTCTTATCGAGCAGCTGTCGTTGCGACTATCCTAGTTCGTAACAGGTGCCCATCCAGATCTGAGCAGTGTGAACAATGCAAACCATAAATACAAATTAAAAAAACTTACCTCCATAACATGCAATGGCATTGCAATGTGTTGCACAACTGTGCATCCTTGACAGTACAACTGAAGCCCTTTGCAGTCCCTGCAGCAGATGACAGCTTCATTTGGGCATCCGGGTAAACCTTGACATGTTTGATACAACATAGTGTCTCTGCATCCTTTGAGTCAGATGAACTCCCTAAGAAATTTTTCCCACTCCAAAATCCACAGCTTCATAGGTTTGTCCTTGAACATAGTGAGCAAGATACAGACACAGAAAAGATGACTTACCCCTGCTGTGCGAATCTTTTTGGCTTTAATAGGCTCCATGTCTGTGGTAGTATCCGCAAGGAATTCTACATAAGCTTCATTGACCACGTCAAAATTCAAAGCCTCCGAAAGTCCTGATGGGGTTGGTGCAGGTAAAACAACATGCAGCAATGATATCGCTTGTGGCGCCCGATAATATGAAGTCTTGACTGAGTGTTGGACCCTTTGTGTGATGTTGATAGATATGTGAGTGTGAAACATGCTTCCTGGTGGAGCACCATCTTGAGTGTCATCATTATGTTGGTGCTTCGCCTTGGCAGCACGTTGAGCAGTGTTCTCTGCAATAAACTGGTGGGCATACTTGTTGAGTTTTCAACAATAACCTTTAGACTTAGCATGTGAGACCATTAGAATTTTGGTTGGTTACCTTGATCAATCGAAATTCAACAACTTACATTCAATCACATGATATCATCAAAGCACAGTATATTCGATCATGTGATATAATGAAAGCACGGTATAGGGTACGGTAATCAAGCATGCTGCCATACTAGCCCATCATTGAACAGGGCGTGATCCAGAGCTCCTGGCTCTTGGTCCATCAGAGATAAGATTTGCTCCTCAGTTGCAAGCCAGGGGCATGCTGTGTGAAGAAGACACAAACATTCAGATTTAAGATATGTGGAGCATGGACCCTCTAAATTTGCAACAGATGTTGACAGAGCTTTGGTGTCATTGAGCAAAGCGGTAGCCTCTGATACTTGCTCCAGAAACTCTGGTCTCACAATGCTCCACCCTCGCACATCTATATCCTGTGGAATAGCACCAACACAAGCTTGACAACCATTGTGATGGCAGCTGCCACCAGTATATGTCCAGCTCAGTATCTCATCCAAGGTGTCAAACACATTAAGTGTTGCCTGCAATGACCTCAGTATTATACATCAATAGAACTAGTAAACATACTTCTTGGTCTCCCTGTCTCTGCCTCCACCTGCACTGTGCTTTGTTGCATTCATAACCAATATGCCTGTGAACACATTCCTGACCAATAGACTAAGTAATATATACAACCACTCACTGCAAGTAATGTACACGCTTGGTCTGCTGATGTGCTTCTCATCACTCTTGTGATGATTTGCAATGGCATCCCATAAGTATTGAGAAAGGGTGTACAATTATGTGTAAGATGTGTGTAAGGAATGGGGCACATTTGTATATACTTGTTACAGTCTGAAGTTGGTCAACTTACACATAGACACAGCCACAACTTTGGGACAGTTATTGTCCTACACTCAACTGACTTGGATGCTCATGTATCATGTAAATACAATCATCTAAATAGATCCAGGGCTATTGAATAGTATTATTAGATCTCTGAAGTGGCTAACGGTGCGACAGGTGTCATATCAAAATATTTAGTGTCACTCAATTGAAATTCACACAAGTGATTGACTTGGAACAAGGTATACATTGATGCAAGGACTTCAAGACATGTAAAATACATTGGTATCTAACTATGTAGCTAATCAAAGCGGCAAGTGTGAGACAGAACCATCTTTCTCTGCCTGTGTATATGCAGCCTGAGCAGTGCTAAGAGAGGAGTAGCAGCCAAAACAGGCGCCTGGCACACCAATAACATGAATGTGAATGTTATGCCTAGCAAAAAAAGCATTAAAAAAGATAGATTAATGAGTGAGATACGATGCACCACCCTTGAAAGACGCCTGTCTTGTGTCCAACTGTAATTACATACCAGCACTGGGACACAGATGTACTTATGTGGAAGGTAGGTGACACTGCTTGGGTGGTGGCAGCCATAACATGAGGGACAGGAGTGATTGGAGCCACCACTGTGGCAGCAGTGACATTAGTGATGGGAGCTACATTGTTGACGAGAGAAGTGGTGGTACCTAAGGAGTTGGAAGTGGCAGTACCCAAGGAGTCAGAGTGGTTACTCTCAGTATCGCTATTGTCAGTTACATGGTTGGCTGCAGCAGCTGCTAATGAAAAAAATTTAATGTTAGACTGACGAAGATCACATAACAACAACTTACTGTTATTGTTCAGTCTCCCTTCCACACAATGAGAACATGCAGGGCAGTAACCAGCCCAAATGTCATCCACAGCATGTGTGACTTTGGCAATTTGGTGGTCAGCCTGAGTGATGGCTTAAAACATGGAATCAGCATAGTAACAAGTAAAAGTCTAACAACTTACCATGTTGGCTGCATACCAACTCCAAAGCACTAGCAAGCTCAGACAAACTGAAAGTTTCGTCCTTTGCTAAGGTGGGAAAAACTTTCATTTTGATCAAACAGTGGCAGTGACAGTGGTTAGGGCAGTGATGCAGAGTGGAAAAACAAGCTGGGTGGGTAAAAAAAACCTGAGTCCAGCCTGGCTATTATAAGCATTCGGAAACTCCAGCTATCTCACACTCTCATTGGTCAATCTGAAGAAAATTTCAGATTCCATTGCTGAATGCAGTATTGATATACTGCTTCAAGCATACTAACACCGAGTCTGATCAGAAAAACACAAGGTATGTGTCACCACATCCAGATTATGACATTCATTTAGCCTGCCGATGGTTGATAGATGCCTGGAATGTCATGGATGACTCATGAGCAGGCTGACTTCCTGAAAAGTAAGGTGGATGGCTTTTGCCTCAGTCAGCTGCAAGGGGAAGTGGCCGTATACTGTACTAACACCTACTGAGAGTGGTTTGAAAAATGGCCAGAAGCAGCAGTACATTTCAAAGATGATGCTGGTATTGCACTCACAAACAATCAATTGACAAACAACCAGATGAAGCAGCTGGGTGTGTACATCAAACAATGGCACTCTGTATGTGTCATATTTCATTTTCATTTTGGTTCAGCTAATCATAATTGTAATAGCAAATATGTTCTTATTTGTACCATGTGTCCATGGCTGCTCATGGTGAGGAGTTCATACATCACATGGAGGTGGAGGCAAAGATTGAGTGTGCTCATCGTGCGGATAAGGTGAAAGCTGATCTCGAGGCTATCCACACACCTACTGAGTCTCTGAAAGCACAGTAAGTACTTTTTCATGTGGTAAATGTTGAATCAGATGCTGAAACATGTTGAAGATGTCTTGAAGGCCTTGGTGGATTGGTTGGGCAATTATTAGATGCTATTCATGAGACAACTGGATGGCATGGAAGTGTCTACCTTGGGGGACCTGATCCTTGCGTGAATGGGGAGGTTCACGTCTTCAGGTATGTGCACATAGATACTTTCTGGGCTTTGTTCTAATCTAATATGGCACAGTTTCCATCATGGAAAGGGCTTTTCTGGTTTCAATTTTCACGAGATGCTGCCCGATCACCACAGTCGCATTGTTGAGCCATTCACTGCCTTTTTGAAAGGTACATTCAGTAAGTAAATATTCTTCTGCCTCAGACATTGATACTGATAGTGCTACAGCTATTGATACCTCCTACCATTCAATGGACTCAAGCATGACTCTGCCTGTGGGAGAATCACTGGTCAATGAGACTTTGGCCAGCATTGGCCCTGATATCACAGTTGTCAACACCTCCCATCCTTTGACAAACTCAACTGTACAGTGGCTCAAAAAACTGTCCGCATGTTTTGACATTTTTCACTATCTATGATATTGTGTGAGAATGAACAAATGGCTCAAGGACATGCTTATACCACATTGTAGTATGGCTTCAGGGCTTTCATTTGAGCCCTACACCGTGGGAATCGGTGGAGATATGGTGGAGATACAAGGCTCACAAAATGGTGACTCATGCAGACAGTTTTTTGACTCAAGTATTTTACAATAATAACCAGGTATTCTAGTATTTTGTATGACCTCCCTTGGCTTTAATTACTGCCTCTATCCTTCTAGGCATACTCTCAATTAATTTCTGGCAATCCTCAGCTGTGATCTTCCCCCATTCCACTGCTACTCTCTCCCACAGCTCCTATACTCCTTTAGGGGGGTTTTCATAGGCTTGAAGCTTTTTCTTGAGTGTTCCCCAGAGATGTTCAATGATATTGACATCAGGAGACTGTGCTGGCCAGTCAAGAACATTGATGTTATGTTCTTCAAACCATTCCTTAGCTCTTCTGGATGTGTGCTTGGGATCATTATCATTATCCTGTTGGAAAATGATATCTTCTTCATCAATCCCTGATTCTGCCAAGCTAGGCAGCAAGTGGTCATTTAAAATGTCCACATACTGCTCAGCATTCATCTTCCCCTCAACCTCAGCAAGCATTCCCACACCATTCCATCCCATACAGCCCCATACCATTAAAGAACCTCCTCCAAACTTGACAGTCCCATTAACCTCTCTGTCTGTTAGGCCATCTCCCTTCTTTTTCCATACATATACCTTCCCATCTGACCCAATCCTATTGATTTTGGTCTCATCTGACCATATAACATGCTTCCAGTCCTCTACAGTCCAGTATTAATGAGCTAAGGCAAAGGCTAGTCTTCTCTGCCTATGTTTGATGGAGAGAAGAGGCTTTTTCTTCTTTGTTACTGCCTTGAGAACATTCCTCACAGTTTGTGAAGAGACAGGGGGTAGTGATGGTGGAATTGATATAATGGGTGGCTTGGACAGCATTATCAGCCTTTCCTGTAGTGATATGTTGGATAATAGCCCTTTTGTCAGTAGAGGTAAGCTTGGATGGACATCCTCCACAAGAGTTTTCCTTGTCTGGGTGGCTTTCTTTGATAAACTTTGCCACAGTGGACTTGCATACTCCAGTTCTAGAGGAAATTTGGCAAGCAGAGAGGCCAGCATAAGACAGAGAGAGGATATTATCTCTTTGAGCAGAGGAGATGGCTTTCATGGTGATTATGACTATGATACAGTGGCTCAAAAAACTGTCCGCATGTTTTGACATTTTTTACTATTTACAATATTGTGTGAGAATACATAAAGACCTCAGTGACATGCTAATACCATATTGTAGTGCTGCTTCAGGGCTTTGGATTGAGCACCACATCATGAGAATCAGAGGAGATATGGTGGAGATACAAGGCTTACAAAATCATGACTCATGTGGACAGTTTTTTGAGCACATATTAAAACTATATAAATCATCATTTATGACACCATAACAATCATGCCACCATTAAATAAATTATAAAGTGGTGTCATTATGTCATTTTAAAACCATATCTAACTATACAAACCAAAAATTTCCATATGTCATGGTTATATTCACCATGAAAGCCACCCCCCCTGCTCAAAGGGATAATATCCTCTCTCTTTCCTATTCTGGCCTCTCTGCTTGTCAAATTTCCTCTAGAACTGGAGTATCCAAGTCCACTGTGGCCAAGTTCATCAAAGAAAGTCACACAGACAAGGAAACTTCTGTGAAGGGCATCCATCCAAGCTTACCTCTACTGATAGGAGGGCTATTATTCAACATATCACTACAGGAAAGGCTGATAATGCTGTCCAGGTCACCTATTACATCAATTCCACCATCACATTCCCTGTCTCTTCACACACTGTGAGAAACATCTCAAGACAGCTCATCTCAGGTCAGTAACAAGGAAGAAAAGGCTTTCCTCTCTATCACACACATATGCAGAGAGGACTAGCACCCTTCTTTTTTCACATATATACCTTGCCATCTGACCCAATCCTATTATTGTGGTCTTATATGATCATATAACATTCTTCCAGTCCATGTAATCCAATTCTGATGGGCTAAGGCAAAGGTTAGTCATCTCTGTTATATGTGATAGAGAGGAAAGCCTTTTCTTCCTTGTTACTGACCTGAGATGAGCTGTCTTGAGAATGTTTCTCACAGTGTGTGAAGAGACAGGGAATGTGATGGTGGAATTGATGTAATAGGTGACCTGGACAGCATTATCAGCCTTCCTGTAGTGATATGTTGAATAATAGCCCTCCTATCAGTAGAGGTAAGCTTGGATGGATGCCCTCACAGAAGTTTTCCTTGTCTGTGTGACTTTCTTTGATGAACTTGGCCACAGTGGACTTGGATACTCCAGTTCTAGAGGAAAATTTGACAAGCAGAGAGGCCAGAATAGGAAAGAGAGAGGATATTATCCCTTTGAGCAGGGGGGGTGGCTTCATGGTGATATAACCATGACATATGGAATTTTTGTTTGTATATTAGATATGGTTTTAAAATGACATAATACACCACTTTATAATTTATTTAATGGTGGCATGATTGTTATGGTGTCATAAATGATGATTTATATAGTTTTAATATGTGCTCAAAAAACTGTCCCACATGAGTCATGATTTTGTAAGCCTTGTATCTCCACCATATCTCCTCTGATTCTCATGATGTGGTGCTCAATCCAAAGCCCTGAAGCAGCACTACAATATGGTATTAGCATGTCACTGAGGTCTTTATGTATTCTCACACAATATTGTAAATAGTAAAAAATGTCAAAACATGCGGACAGTTTTTTGAGCCACTGTATTGGCTGTGAGCATGCATGGAGCATTGCTCCTTACAGGAGTAGCTAATCATCCATTTTATTTGCTTGCTCATGTTGACAGCTGAGATAGGCAATGAGTAGAGTCATGGTATGGAGCCTCACATCTGGTGAAATGATTCAAGAAATTGTTTCACCAGTGGCAGGATATATTAGTGCAATCACTTGGATTGATGTTGATGATCGTGGAGAGACGACCTTTGCGTTTGGGGCATCGGATGGCAACATCCAAATCTATGAAAGAATCGATGATGTAAGTGTGATGGTAGTAGCACCTCTAGGTAACTGATAATGTTCAGTCCTGTTAGGCACTTTCAAATTTTGCAGTACTACCACTCGGTCACTCAGGTCTGGTAGAGTTGCTTGCTTGGGATCCTGTGCATCATCGACTGGCGAGTGCCAGTGATGGTCGACCCCACATTTGGAACTTCACACCAGACAGTGTGTTACCAAATCATAGTACTTGTGTTGCATTGACTTTGTATTTAGAAAATCTTGTTTCTATCACCTCAAAGCTCGACAAGCAGCCATATGTGGCGCACACAGTACACTTCTATGACAATGGTGCTTCAATACTAGTATCATATCTTGAAAGCGGTGAAATGTATGTGTACCATAAAAATTGTGATTTTGCTCTGACTGTGAGTCTAGTTTCTGTTATTCCATCGAACCCTGAGATTTAAAGTGGCACAAGAAAGTCCAGGGAAGGATGTGAGTCGGTGCATACTCTGTGCATACAATTATTGATTCTTAAGCTGCAAGTGGGAATACCACCCTTAAGGGCAATTTCCTCCTTGTAAGCAATCTTAAAGACAGGGTTGACAAATACTCTGTGCCTAGCCTTCAATGTGTCCAGTCTTACAGCCATGTGATCCTGTGCAATGTGTCTTTGCAATCTCTGTTGCTTGACAAGCCA
>NW_024538875.1:0-20188 GCF_016647635.1 Suillus subaureus
GCTCTAGTGCTACCCTCCACCTTTTATATCTGTCGGCCGTGAAGTCTAGTTGACAGAGTGACGAATGAATACTATACTCACAGGGCATCGATCTCCTCCTCATACAGCTTGACGGTTGCTTTCTTGTTGACGGTCCCTTTTCCAGCTCGAAGCATAGGCTTCTCACTGCGTGTCACAAGAATCATCTCTTTGAAGATCCTGCTGAAGGCAGGAGCCTCTTTATTCGCTTCCTCTACGTCCGGCCTTCAAAAAATCTTCAGACTGAACGGCATCGTACGATCTTTTAGGGGACTTACCACACTCGGTTCCTAAACTCAGCAAGCTGTTTTCCGTCATGAACGTCAATTTCACAACCTGCTCGTGGCTCTATGAGGATTCCAACTTGATTGCGTTCACGGCGAAGATGACCCGCCCCGTTTATGTAGGGGTTGGCGCAAATGACGCTTTCCATGGGAGCTGGTACTGTCTTCTCCCCAGATGAGAGTACCAGAACGTCGTCGATTCTTCCTACGCTGCAAGCAAAATGTCAGAGAAGATGAATTACGCAAATTTCAGTCGTACATCTTCCACAAGCCCTCTATTGTCGGGTGCTTGATAAATACATCCGAAGTAGCATACCCCTTGACGTCCAGAAGGTTCTCTACCGACACTTGATGTGTCGGGGTTGTCTGCGAGAAAGAATTTAACACCGAGAGGGTGTTTAAATATCAACTCAGAGACGCACCAAACTTGACATTCATATGTACCGTCGTTCTGTGGATCCCATCTGATCTTGGAATTTGGTCCAAATCGCACCCACTCCCACAACTTTTGCTCGACCGAATTTCGGAAGACACAAGTGACGATACCACATTCTGTAGCGCCATAACCACAAAAAAGCTTGACCCCTGCATTCACCAGGGCATTTCCCATCTTAGGCGCGAGAGGACCGCCACCATAGAACTTCATCACGATTGGTATCAACACGAGTCATTCTTTATCATAGCATCAATGACAAACTTACAACATATTCGAGCGTCTTCAGAACATCGACAGCACTCGGCAAAAATGCCCATTGTGCCAGAAAGGCAGGCACGACTGCCAAAGCGTTCGATTTCGTCTTGAGTACAGAGTCCAAGATGTTTTTGCGAGTTGGGTATTACAGGGGTCGCCAGGGGATCGAGGAAGGATTGTAGGCGGGTAAATAGATACACTGTTCAGGGTGGCGATGGGGATGAGCAGCTGAAGATATACGCCAAATGTATGGAATGATGGTAAGGATGCAGTACCGATACGGATAGGAGCGGGAATGTCGATATGGTCGACAATATATGCTAACAGCACTCCATCTTAGCACTGTTCGTCGTGCAGATTATTTTACAGACTCACGCGTTAAGCACCAGTGGATGACAGTCAGGTTACTCATTGGAATGGGTTTGGGGAAGCCGGTGCTGCCAGAGGAGTGCAGGTAGAATAATACATCGTCCCTAGACGACCGTAAACCTGGGGAAGAGTACGGGACAATGGCCTCATTTGCGGTAGTAGTACCACTAACAAGCGCGGGGTACAGGTGATTCAACGCCGGAATCTCGTCGATCTGCAGCTGGCTCGTTTGAGTGTCAGACACAAGACCCGCTTTGACTTCGTCAATCAAGGAAGCAAGAGAGTGCTGAGTCGTGATTATACGACGGCATCCTGTTTTCTGCATCATGCTCATGACTGCCGCCGCCGAATTACGAGGGGACATGGGGAATGGCTTGAAATAGCAGTGATCAGAAGCCCGCTCATTCAGAAAACCTATGTACATACAACTAGCCCAGCGAAGATTATGCCCATGAATACTGTCTGGTAAAGAAGGGTGTCGGAATTCGCAATGAGGGCAACCACTTCTTTGTCTGCGCCTGTGGAGGCTGGCCTAATCGCATGGGCGGCCCGATGGCAAGCTCGATAGAAGTGTGAGTGTGAGATAGAGACTAGGTCATTGCTGTCAGGTTTGTCGTAGACAAAGAAAGTGACGTCCGAGTTATGTTGCGCATTGAATTCCACCAATTCAGGGAGGAATAGGGATCCATCGAGGGGAGGGTAATTGATATGATACGAACCAACCATTGTAGACGCTTAGGCTCACTATTCGTACGCGAATAAATAGTCATTTTCAAGCGGCACCTCGAAGAAAATTGATATTAATACAACTTATTTGTTTGAACTTACATGTATCGCGCCAATGGGAAAGCAAACGGGGTCATCTATTCCTGGTAATCTGGATATACAGACGGTCTAAATATTGAGGTGGCAGAGTTGATGTCGCTGGCTAGATATGACTAGTAGATCTGATCATGATGTTGACCGGACCAGTATTGGTGCCTATGGCTAAGCCATTCTGAGTGACTTCTGAAGTGATCCGGGTCCCCAAGGTACGTGCTAGTCTCGTGAACCAGTCGCCTTGTCTGAGAAGGGAATGTGTGATAAGGCGTCTGGAAGAACATCCCTTAGAAGCAGTAGAGTACGCTATATTGAAAAACTCCGCATATAGTACGTACGCCTTGTAGGACTCAGTAGCCGTCCCCGACATTTCATTACATGATTTACACGCCTATCAAAATTCAAGATTCTGAATCAGTTTCATTGAATACTGTGAGCTGTACGTATGCATGCTACACTTGTCTTCCCCATATATAATCAGCTCGAATTATCTACCACTTTTCCAGAATTTGTAACCAAACAATCTCTACTGCCTTTTCGAAGTCATGTTTGCACGTTGCAACGCACCATCAAAATTTTGTCCGTAACCTCCCTTTTCCCTACTAGCTTACCTTAAAGCTTACATTGTACTAACACATCACAGTTACCGATGTATATTTAGGAAGAGTTTATATGTTGTACAAAATGTGAAGAACATTTGAAAATTAAACAGCTAGCTGAGCAAACAGGCGAAACCCAAAGTTGCATCCGCATCGGCATTTCTTGAAAAACAATTCAAAAGAACTACAAGTACAATCCTCCAAGTTCTGACTATCCACGTTGTTAAAGACAAGGAGACAATCGATAACCGCCACTTACTTACATATTCATTGAAACATCCCCATTTCCACCCAATAATCCACCCACTGTGCCGCGTCCCCTGAAGACAGCGGTTTCAGATCTCTCATCGTTGGACTGGCGCGCTCAGCTACGGCGGTGGCGAATAAGGTCATGCCACCCGCTTCGGTGTCCATCACTCCAGACGCCCTGATCGCGACGTCTGAATGAGCCATGGAACGCATGAAGTCAAGAAGCTTGATAGCAGGCTGTAATTGAAGACTAGATGGGAACACGTTCTGGCAGGCTATCGAGATACACGTACGATGCGCTTCATGGTCTCTTCGCTCACGTCCTTGGCACTCGACTCGAGCCTCTCGAGCCACTCCGAGAATGGCACAAAAGGTAGCGGGGAACTTGTGATTTTATGCTCGACCATGGCGTTCGCAATGGGCTGTATCAAAGTCTTCCACGCAGTCGGTCTCGGATGCACCAGATTCACCACGATGGGAGGCTCTTCTGCCGCAAAAGCTACATCAAGAATGGCATTTGATATCGCGTGGGGAGGGATCCAAGACAAAAACTGAAACGCGCATGTCATAGATAGATACCCTCGATAGTGATGGACTTACTCCTTGGGCTTCCGGAAGCGCGCCTAGACTCACACTTGATTTGACGAAGATCGGCACCCAGTTCGTCGTGGACCAAGCTCCTCGCGGGGGTCCCCCTGATACTTGTCCAATTCTGAATGATGTTGCCGGTAACTTGCTGTTGACGAGAACCTTATTTGGAACAGTATTCGTAGAATCCATGCCCTCCGAAGTAGCTCGTGACTTACCCTTTCCGAAACATACTTGCTCGCGCCATAGCCAAGACCCACTGCGATCCCTGCGTCGTATTCCACTTCTTCAGGGAATGGGCCTTTCGCTCTACCCCAACTTTGAGCAGATGAGATGGAAGATGCGAACATGAAACGCGGCTTTGGATGACGCGGAGAAGATAGAGCCAAGTCTATAAGATTCCGCATTCCCCGCAAATGAGAGTCGAACGACGATAGCGCCAGGTTAAAGTCGAGCCGCCAAGCGTTGTGAATGATGACGGTGACAGACGTGCGGATCTACTGTATCTTTAGTTAATTCGACGGCACTGAAAATGACGCAAACCTTCTGAAATAACTCCTTATCCAAACCTAGGTGATCATCGGATGTATCAGTTTCTATATACACCAGCTTGTCTGACTGAAGCAGGGTAAAATCTAAACCGCGATCTTTGAACGAATATTCTTGTCGTTCTTGAATGGATGCCCCCCTTGACGGGCGATTGAAGGCATACACCACAGACACGTCCTCGTGTTGAAGCAGATCTGCAAGCAGGTATGATCCAAGACCACCCGTAGACCCGGTCAGAACAACCACGTGATCACTTTGGCTGCACCGATTCGCAAGAGTGGTGTTGGCCTCTGTGGCAGAGTTCGCCAATCCGACTGAATACCGCTCGATCGTGTTCTCGATATCAGTCTTGGGATCGACGGTACTGGTACCATTCTGCTGCAGTACTGTATTAATGACGCTTCTCGCGAGCCGGCGAATCGAAGGACTCGAGAATATGATGTTCTGGTCAATCCGCGATGCTGATGCCTGAACATCAGGATCCGAAGACGAGCTGAGAGAGCCTATAATGCGGTTTTTGAGGAATGTCGCAGAGAGGCTAGATGTGCGGAGTAAGCAGAGCACTAGCCTTGACTAGTTTTCGACCCACCTGTCGAAGCCCTGAGAAAAAAGGTCTGCATCAGGATCAACTGCCTTGTCGGCGTTTACAGCAGCAGCGTGGATCTTAAGCCATTCCTCGACATCTTCCGCAGTCCAGCTTGTAGGCAAAGGTACATCAATTCCTGCTTTAGCGCTACCCTCTACCGTTTCATATCTGCCGGTCATGAAGTCTAGTTGACAGAGTGACGAATGGGACTATGCTCACAGGGCATCGATCTCCTCCTCATACAGCTTGACGGTTGCTTTCTTGTTGACGGTCCCTTTTCCAGCTCGGGGCATAGGCCTCTCACTGCTTGTCACAAGAATCATCTCTTTGAAGATCCTGCTGAAGGCAGGAGCCTCGTTATTCGCTTCCTCTACGTCCGGCCTTCAAGAATATCTCTAGACTCGCCAGTAGGATAAGATCTTTTAGGAGACTTACCACACTCGGTTCCTAAACTCAGCAAGCTGTTTTCCGTCATGAACGTCAATTTCACACCCTACTCGTGGCTCTATGAGGATCCCAACTTGATTGCGCCCACGGCCGAAGAGGACCGCGCCGTTTACGTAGGGGTTAGCGCAGATGGTGCTTTCCATGGGAGCTGGTACTGTCTTCTCCCCAGATGAGAGTACTAGCACGTCGTCGATTCTTCCTACGCTGCAAGCAAAATGTCAGAGAAGATGAATTACGCAAATTTCAGTCGTACATCTTCCACAAGCCCTCTATTGTCGGGTGCTTGATAAATACATCCGAAGTAGCATACCCCTTGACGTCCGGAAGGTTCTCTACCGACACTTTATGCGTCGGGGTTGTCTGCGAGAAACTATTTAACACCGAGAGGATGTTTGAATATCAACTCGGAGACGCACCAAAACTTGACATTCGTATGTATCATCGCCCTGTGGATCCCATCTGATCTTGGAATTTGGTCCAAATCGCACCCACTCCCATAACTTTTGCTCTGCCGAATTTCGGAAGGAATAAGTGACGATACCAATTTCTGTAGCGCCGTAACCACAAGAAACTTTGACCCCTGCATTCACCAGGGTATTTCCCATTTTAGGCGCAAGAGGACCACCACCATAAGCCTGTATTGGTATCAACGCGAGTCATTCCTTGTCACAGCATCAATAAAAAAAACTTACAATATATTCGAGTGTCTTCAAAATATCGATAGCACTCGGCGAAAATGCCCATTGTTCCAGAAAGGCAGGCACGACTATCATAGCATTCGATTTCGTCTTGAGTATAGAATCCAAGATGTTTTGCGAGTTGGGTATTACAGGGGCCGCCAATGGATCGAGGAAGGATGTAGGCGGATAAATCGACACACTGCTCAGGGTGGCGATGGGGGCGAACAGCTGAAAATTTATACCAAGTGTATGGAATGATGGCAAGGACGCAGCATTGATGCGGATATGAATGGGAACGTCTCTGAGCTCGAGAATAGATGCTAATGCCACTCCATCTTAGTATTGTTTACTACGCAGATTATTTTACAACTCACGCGTGGTGCACCAGTGGATGGCAGTCAGGTTACCTATCGGAATAGGTTTGGGGAAGCCAGTGCTGCCAGAGGAGTGCAGGTAGAATAATACATCGTCCTTAGACGACCGTAAACCTGGGGAAGAGTATGGGACAATGGCCTCATCTGCGGTAGTAGTACCACTAACGAGCCCGGAGTACAGGTGATTCAACGCCGGAATCTCGTCGATCTGCAGCTGGCTCGTTTGAGTGTCAGACACAAGACCCGCTTTGACTTCGTCAATCAAGGAAGCAAGAGAGTGCTGAGTCGTGATTATACGACGGCATCCTGTTTTCTGCATCATGCTCATGACTGCCGCCGCCGAATTACGAGGGGACATGGGGAATGGCTTGAAATAGCAGTGATCAGAAGCCCGCTCATTCAGAAAATATATGTACATACAACTAGCCCAGCGAAGATTATGCCCATGAATACTGTCTGGTAAAGAAGGGTGTCGGAATTCGCGATGAGGGCAACCACTTCTTTGTCTGCGCCTGTGGAGGCTGGCCTAATCGCATGGGCGGCCCGATGGCAAGCTCGATAGAAGTGTGAGTGTGAGATAGAGACTAGGTCATTGCTGTCAGGTTTGTCGTAGACAAAGAAAGTGACGTCCGAGTTATGTTGGGCATTGAATTCCACCAATTCAGGGAGGAACAGGGATCCATCGACGGGAGGGTAATTGATATGATACGAACCAACCATTGTAGACGCTTGGGTTGACTATTGAGACGAGACATCCTGCACGAATAAGTAGTTATTTTCAAGCGGCATCTAGAAGAAAATCCCGCGATAATTTGAATTAAACATTGATGAAACTTACAGGTATCACGCCAATGAGAAAGCAAACGGGGCCGCCTATTCCTATCTGGATCTACATCTTGAGGTCGATAAGTATCGCTGACTGGTAGATCTGATGGCGATTGGGTTATGACTCAGCCATTCTGGTTCCCCATGGAGGTACGCGCAGTGTAACGTGGCAAGACCTCAAAAACCTCGTCAGCTGCTTGGGACTATAAGCGGTGGTAAAAATATCTTGATCATGAACGGGACAACTTTCAGGCTGGCACTTGTAAACGCGAACATGAAGAGGTGCCACCTACGACTCGGGTTGTTCATTACCCATCACTTTGGTTGTCCAGAATACCCGCCATCCTTTTCTAACTCCCAAGTCAAGTTTCACTGCCCTCCATGGCCATCACACCAATCTCCACTCTTCCGTCACTTTCGCTGTCCTCGTCCTTCTCCAGTGATTAGTGAAGGCACGTTTTTAGCTCATGGATGCCAGGCATGCCGCCGTGTGGCCGTCGCCCCCTTTCCTCCGCCCAACTCATCTTATATTATGCCGCCGATAATGATAATGCCAGACATGCCGTCACGGAGTTATTCAGCATCGATATATCCGGCCTCAACCGCATCTCCCAGGCCCGCAGGTATGGAGGATTGTAGTACTGCTCGTGTCTTATCAGAATCATCATCGTATCTCGAAAATTCCAGATATAAAATGAATATTCCCCTCGCAACTGCTGCAGGACAACCTTATCGCATTCGTGAATGGCAACTCGAACGACAATGATGGCTTCGAATCCATTTTGAGATCCTTCGTCGAAGTTGGACGAGCATAGAACATAGTAGATATGTCTCCTTAACTTTGTTTGGAAAAAAATAATCTCGTATCCCCATGAGCCAATGTTCAGTGTTTGTTGTGATCAAATTTACTCGCATTTTTTTTAAATCACCTTCTATCTCATGTGGTTTACTAAGTAGAATAAGGCTGAATAAACACTCCGATATTTTCCTGGTGACTAGGCGAAAACAGGCAATAGTGGGAGGACCTCCAGAGGTCACACTCTGGCGTGGGAGGTATTGATAAGTTTTCGAGGCGTGGAGGCAGCTCCAGGCTTTGTGCAGTTGCGATTAGGCCTGGCGCGTGGCGCGGGCGCAAGTCGGAGGTTAGGGGTGGTAGGCAGAAGGAGACCGCAGGACCAGGCGTCAGCAATTGTGCGATGGTGCTTGACCTCATACACGAGCAGAAAATATCTTACCGAGCGGTGCTGAGTTGCCAAGTTTTAATTCTGTTCAGCTACCTTCGGAAAAGTCGAAGACTTGGACTGCACATCGAGTCTCAAATGTTACCAATCAGCACTTTTAGCACACTGAATGGCGCACCTGACGAGGCACAGGCTTCACAGGCGGACAGCCAGTAGATTAAAAAATGGGCATTGGGATGCGGCAGTAAACAGAATTACAAAATTAAATATGAACGATATGCATAGACGGGGAACGAGTGAGGCTCATCGTCCATCATAAGTCAAATTCTCGTCCAAAGAGTGAAGCTAATCGTCAATGTACAAATTCTCGCCCAACAAGTTGACGAGAATGACAAACCCCGAGGAAACATCAGTGCTGGTTAAGGGTAGACTTTGTAACAATGAGGGTGGAAGAGAAAGTGAGTGGGGGACGACATGGGTAAAATGTAGCGCAAGACCGCCGCAGATACCTTCTATGCCATAAGACAAATGGATTTGCTAGGATTTGCTTGGCTTAGGAATACTAGCCGAAGAGTTGTTGGGGTCTAGGGGTGACTAAGACCTTAGCCTTCAACATGTTCGGTAAGATAGGAGAGAGAATTTCTATATTTATATACCGCGACGAACAAAGAAAACTGTCAAGACGTGCAGTGTTCTTGAGCGGTGATGGGCGGCAAGATAGGATACCGGGTTATTTTTGAAACTCTGCTCGCACGGCACACACAGTTCGGGCAAAGGAAGTGCGCTTCGAGGTCGGCGCGAATGAATTCCATACGAGGCTATTCTTTTTTCCCCTCTTCTGTGCAGGGAGAGCAAGCAGCCGTCGAGCCTGCTTCGTCGGGGATGGGTGTACAGGTGACGCAGTCTCGTTTTCTTATCCAGAAACTCCAAAGAGCCGATAGTCTTTTGGGAAGGGTGATCACTATGCTCCGGAAAGTTGCTTGTGGATGCTTGGACTTCTGTCAAGCCGAAATGTCATGAGCAAAGGAACGAGGAGTACTCGGATCTTGTTACAAAGAAAATTGGGGTAATCGGACAATGGGATAAAAATCAACTCGGTGCGGTAGAGCTTGGTTGCGAAATGTCGTGTTCTTGGCCAGAAATATAGACGTTGCACGACAGAGAGTACGAATGAGTGAATACCCAAGTACTATCAGGTGCTGCAAATGCAATTAGTTGTGATATCCTAAGCAAGCGGCCTCGGCTTGATATTCAAACAAGATGTAGGGATGATGAATGCAGGCAAGGCGCTACAAGGAAGGGGGATGAAAAAGACAGAAGATGCATCAGGCTTGTTTCACTGCTGCCCTGCTTGGCGTCAAGAATGATTTAGGCGGAGGCGGCACGTTGAGACCCAGGTGCCGAAGATCCAGGTAGTGGTTTGCTGCTACGTCTCAATCAACTATTAGTAGTAGTTGCTCGAGAATATTAATGGCGACAGGCGCTGGGATGGAAGGACTCAACCACTGTTGGCTCAGGCTCCTCCCCTCTCGCTCCTGTTTATCACCCTAACCAGTACTGGAATTTCATGTCATCCTGCTGGTCAATGGCGCACATCAATCGACCTTTTACTGAATAAGTGCTTCGATTTGTTAAGAGCGAGTTGGTATTGTACGACTGAGTGAAAGACATAACTTACAATTTCGTGCACTTGCATATTGCCCTCCTATTGGCTTTCCACACGCTTTGAGGGCCACCGATACACGGTACATAATGGCACCTGAGGCCTAAGCGCTAGCTCGCAATATGACCGATAGTGCTATAAAGCTATCATGTTACCTTGTATCACAAGGTCGACCAGTCAGCTCAGTGGCACTTTTTGACCCCGTGAGAATTATTTAATAACTATTAGGGGCATAGCGCCAGCCGGGCCCGACTCGTGCTTGTTTTGCGTCCATCAAACTATTTATTTCATTTTGCGTTGGCAAATGACTGCTAATCCTATGTGATTCTACCATCAATGCATGACATTCTTCGACTTGTACTAGACCAGTCTTAGCCAAGTGGTAAGCGTGACAGGACAAAAATCTGTTGCAGGTTTGAAACCTGCTCAACACTCTTTGTCCTTTTATCACGCCTAGAATATTCACTCATGGATAGATCTTTCAAGGTCTATCTTACGTAGTCATAGCCTAAGCCTTGAACTGGCACCAGAAATATTGGGTAGCGCGGATTCAAAACCTATCGGCAAATGTCTTATCACACTTCGACACTCACTCATGTCGTCGGATGTTCATCTAACTGGTCTTATTAGTAGCTAAGTGATTACTACAACAGAATCGATCTGTTTCTCTTAAACTATACAGGTCCGAAACTTGCTGATCGACAGGTTTTTTATATCGGAGCATGCCTTGAAGATTCGCTCATGGATTGTTTTCTTGAAGGTCTATGTCAACTGGTCTTATAGCCAGGTAGTTTCGACAACAGAATCAAAATCTGTCACACCTGCCGACGACAAGGTTTTTTTTGCCTACACTTCGATATCTACTCATGGATGGCTTCATCAGATGTTCATCTTAACTGGTCCTAGCTGGGTGGTTAGCACAACAGAATCAAAATCTGTTTCTCTTCAACCGTGCAGGTTCGAAACCTGCCGAATGATAGGTCTTTTTCTATCGGAACACACTATGATATTCACTCATGGATGGTTTCCTCAGAGGTCCATCTAACTGTTCTTAACAAAGTGGTTACTACAACAGAATCAAAATCTGTTTCTCTTGGAGTTGGTTCGAAACCTACCGACAACATTTTTACGGTGTATAGAACGCGATGCTGAGAACTTAAACACCATTCATAAGCTGTAGGTGTTCATTCTATCGAGCTCGTTCACTTATTCTCGTTCATCATTCTCAATTTTAATTGAATGCACTCACAATCTCATCTGACCAAATGAAACCAACCTTCGTGAGTGGATTGTGTTACGCACACTTTCAAATATGCATTGCCTAAGCTTTCTGGTTCACTAGAATGATTTACACTCGGTGATGGCCCTTCATTGAATGTCACGGTACTCGAGCATCTCCTGACTACTGGTAAATCCAAGCCTCTAAGCTGCGCCTTCTGAAAGTTATTCCATCTCAATTATTTGTCGGAACCTGTCTATTGAAATGCACTCAGTCTCATCACACATGTAGCATATTGTCCGACAGCGAAATTTCAGCAGCTTTTCTTTATTGTTGCCCACATTCCCCAAGTGACAGTACGCAACATCAGTATTTGTGGGACAAGGTTGCTGCTGACGACTGAGTTTGGCCTTTATCTAGTTCAATGGTCTAGCGACAAAAAGGACCTCTGAGAGGGTGCATGAAGAAGGAACGTGTCCTGCCTAGCGTCGCAGCAGGACCTATAAATAAGATCATAAGCGGCAGTCCCCCACTTTTCATTAAATTTACAAGCCTATCAAGATTCTGAATTAATTTTATTGAATATACTGTGAGCCGTTTGTAACATGGTCGAGCACGCGGTCTGCTGTACGTGCCAGTGGTGCCACACTGGTCTTCTCCAGATAATCAGCTTCAATCCTCTACCACCATTCCAGAATTTATAACCAAACAATCTCTACTTCTTTTTCGAAGTCGTGATTGCAACGAACCGTCAAAATCCTGTCCGTGACCTCCCTTTTCCAATGGTTGCGCACGGTGTCCAGTCCAGGGCGAGAAAACCGCCTCAAGAGGAAACATATGTAATTTTGTCCCGCTTTCAGCTTTCCTTTCAAAACGTCATCATGATCGTGGTAGTTAACGATCCCGATCGCCCACTCCGTCGTAGATGCAGGTGGAAAGAAAGGAGACTGCACAACCAGCTTTCCGAGCGGTGACTCGGATGCCATAATGCTATCAGTGGGACGGGAAAGGAATACCGACTGCCAGAGACTCTGGTCAATAGAGGCAGGGACCATGAAGAGCTTGACCTGCACGCCACGCTTCGTGACTGAGAAGTCGTCATCACCGCAACCCTCTCCCCACCACGAGATCTCGTGGTTCTTGAGCATCTCGAGTGCTGCTTCATCTGTTGTGTGATAACAGGAAGGCTCCGTTGGACGACCAGGGAGTCCGCCAGCCCACACAAGAATTTGCCATTCCTTGCACTTTTCAATGAGCTCTGCCATGAATCTTTTAAAAGCTCGATCTCCTTCTCCATATGCGACCGTCATGGTGATGTCGAAGATGCCAGTAAGAGAGTAGGCAACATCTTCAATACGGGTTGTCTTTCGACTTGCCGCCCAGCTCATCTTCTCCCAGGCACGATTTGGCCCGGAGCGGAAGTTGCGCAGGTCATTTTCGGGGATATTGGTAGCGCGGTGAAGAGCATGAACAACCTGGGCGTCATCTTTGTCGTTGGGATTTTGTGTAAGGGGCGTCCACATTGGACCATAATAAAACCTCATCCTAAGGGGTGCAAGAAGTTCCTGCAACGTCCAGCCACGAAAGAACCACTCGTCATTTTCCAGCATATCCCATGAATTTGTCTGAGCCAAGTGCACTATGCATATATAGGCCTCGCGGTACCACATGTACATCGACCGAATTGCTTCGTCGAGCTCTGAGCTGCTTTCTTTGTTAATGCAGCAGGTATCAGACCATGCGAGGTCACAGCCATACTCCTTTGCTTTTGAGTAAAACTTCTCCAGTTTCTTGTAACCCGCTCCTTCGCGATTTAGGTCTTGAAATGTCGGCTCCGAATCTCCCCATCGGTGTGATAGAATGGCATATTTGAGCAGGTTGACCACAGCCGACTCTATGGCAGACTGTCTCGACCATCCCCTACACCGACGGATGTCATCCTCGGTGATCGTCTCTGGTTTCAGTATCGTAATAAGTTTGTCCCGCGAGATCAATTCCATTTTGGGGATATGGATCAAATGTGATGGAACCAGAAAAACACGTCGTTTGAACTCGGCTACAACATCAGGAATGCCTTTGTCGTGATCATGCCGAGCCACGGGAGGAATGCCTTTTTCATGATCGTGCTGATATGGAGATCAGCTTGCATGTGTATGTGGGCACTTATTTAGCAGACGCACCGCCACAACTTCCGTGGTTCGCGGTATTCCCGTCCTTAGTGCCTCGCGTACAAAGGCTAATGTCTGATCTGCAGAAGGGCGGTCTGCTGGCGCAAAAGAGAAGCATTTTCGGAGGAAGGATGAATCTTGGGCCTGATGCTTAATTACTGGTGGTAGTGGTGGTACCTTTTTTGCAAGTAGTTGGAGGGGAATGTGGTTAGACCGAATCGACCACCAGGGCAACTGCCCAGAAAGCACCTGAGATGGTCGTTAGATACGTAGCGTAGGCTTGAATGTCGACGAATGAGTTGATGTACATGAATCATGTTGCAACCAAAAGACCACACATCGCTTTTGGAAGTGGGAAAGGTCTCTTCATCATCGACCAACTCGGGAGCTATCCAGCGAATAGTGGCCGAACGGATGTCGCCCGAACCAGACTCTGGGTTAGACGCGAACTCGTTAAGCCTCTTGGAAAGCCCGACGCCCGTTACAAAAGCACGCCCCTGCGAGTCAACCAAAATGTTATCCTGACGCACCAGTACATGGGAGATAATTAGTGCTCATCTGCCTTATTGATTTTAGTAAGAACTCACACCTGTTAGATCACCATGAACTACTGCGATATAATGCACTGATAAAAATTTCACTTGAGATTCTACACTTTTGTAGATGAGCAGACATACAATATTGCAGTGCCAAGGCGATATCTCGCAGCTGAACATACGGAAATTCGTTTGTACATGAATACCATAATAATCAGAGAAACCCACCAAGCTAAAACGTTCACCACGCTCTAAGGTCTCGTGTTCACGCAAGAAGTTGGTTAAGCTCCCATTCTCCATCCAAGGAAACACAAGGCTAGGTAAATGGCCATGTCCGTATACGTATCCGAGCACAGGCAAAATATGTTCGTTCTGAAGTCTTCCCCATACTCTGATTTCTTGTAGTAATTCGTCATATCTCTCGGTGAGATCCAAGGCGTTATTGGGTTGTAGTACCCTAATAACCTTGACCGCCACCGTGACCTGAAGATGTGATAATTATCAGTCCACGCTGATTGTTTGGCTTGCACATACCGGAGAATAATTCCGTCGGTCCCAGGTGCACTTACAGATATGATAATGACTATTTGTAGCCTCAGGATGTTCACCCTTGGCCGCCACTATGTGATCAGTAAGGTCAGGAATGCAACTGAAACGCAGGGATTCGGTGATTGGCTCCATCATATTGCGGAGAAATCGCGCACGTAGGAATTTTGAACACTTTCGACATAGATTCAGGCAAGGAATCTGATACGATATGCAGGGGTCATAGGCGCCTGGTGTGGGCAACGTGAGTGCCCCGGTTCAGCTTGAACGTTGAACTTTGAGCGACCAGATTAGATAATTAATGTTCACCAATGACGCGGCAATTTCCGTCCGATTAACATGTGCACGCATTTGCTACTTACCATGATGTAGATCTCATTTAGGTCCCACATGCCTCCGCTGAAGAGCACAGAAATACAGTATTTTAGGATCGACTCCTACATCGTTCAATGACATCCCTTCCGTTCTGAATCTGCGCCACAAAGAAGACGATGTACACGTTATGCTCAAGCTGAGCTTGATCCTCCGGCCCTCTCCATAAATTCGCCGAACAAGGTTGCGCGAATAGAATATTATTCGTGATTGAGAGGTAGATCGACCGGGGTCGTATTTCAGGTCTTTTCAAGTCACGTACGTACCCTGCTATCGCCCTGCACGCAATTGCGCGTCCAAAATCTGGACCATCAATGTATTGTCAGCTTATAGACGAGCTCTTCCTGCCATTCCTCTTGTGTTTCTCCCGCTCTCCCAACTCTTCTCCTTCTTTCTGCTCTCCCTCCTGTTCTTTCTGTTCCTCTTCTACCTCGTCCTGCTCGTCCAGAAACTCAGACTCTTCTGATTCATCCAGTCATCAGAAATAAACGACTTCGTGTTTTAAACAGCCGATTCCTCAGCACCCTCAGCTGCATATCCAACAGAAATGTTAACGAAGGACGAGGCTAGCACTCTAGTCAAGCCACACTTACCGACACGTTTTCTTACTCAGGCAGGACTCTAGAGGCTTTGTCCAGCGACGCGACGCACCTGGGAGGGAAGCGTCATACAGAATTGGTCGACTTTTCTGTGCACGCCGTTTTCAGCGGTTTGCATTGTTTGCATTTGCCATTGCCTCAGGAAATACACTCGATTCTGCATCTTGCCTTAATGTGTTAAATGAGTGGCACGACTCCGTGACACAAGTCCAAGAGCAGCAATCATGACCAGATGCTCTGAGACTCGCATGTCCCCTTCGACCTCGGCGGGTCACATTCGCTGAAAATCGATCATGACACTGTCTAAGTTTCTTTAGCGCGGGCTCTTCCGCCAACACTATGTAACCAGCCATCTTCTTTCGTGCTTAGTGCATTCATACCAGCATATATCGCGCTGAACAGCCCTTGACAACACGGAAATACACGTGCAGCATGACATTCAACCTCTCCTCTCCCTCTCAGCTGAACTCCATCCACAGTCCCCATATTCCCACTGCTGTCTTCCCGCCTCACTCATTCCGCCCACCACTCAACCCACTCGTCATTTTCCTTCTTCGCACCATCATGTCTAGTAGCTCAGAAAGCCGATACATCAGACTTGAAGGTGAGTCACTCCATATTACCTTCGTATCCGTTCCATTATTCTCACGTTTTGTCTATACATCAGTGGAAAGAATCTTCGAGTCCCTTCCAGGCGCATTCCCGCTGGAATTTACATGTCCATTCAAAGGGACGCTGGAAATTAGCCATTAAAGTGATATTCCAAGAGGTCTGTAGCATGGCGCGATGCTGTGACCCTGCAACGTTGGACACTTTCGGACGCGACTCGAGAACTGATCCTCGGTTTCTAGATCGTCGTATGCGTCACCTGCATTCTCAGTGGAGGTCAAGGCGTCCTATGCGTCCGATTGAATACTAGGCAGTGGAGAAGTCATCAAGAACTTCAAATGTTGTGGGATGGGCTACTCGGTCATGGAGATAGGCCATTCGGGGAGTAACCTACTTCTCATCTACTAACACCTCGTAGATCTATCCTTCCCACCCGTGCACGGTGTCCATCCTCCCTTATGCTGAAGGTTGCCGTTGTACCAGGACGGTGCACTGTCTGATGTAGGTGACGCTGGTCTCTGTTATTAGCTTTTCTGATTAATACCAACAGGCCTTCTCGACTTCTCGGCTGATTTCATCTGCGAATGAAGTTGGCTTTGTTTTCTCCATGATTCTAAAGACTAGATGTGCCCTGTCGCATGCCATTTCGAACCGCCTGTTACCTGTGCATATTTGCATTAGAAGCACATAGAGCACTACATCAACGAGTGTAAGCGCGTCATTGTCCTGGTCGAGGACAGCCACCAGTGACCGTAATGGTGGGCGATGAGCCGACACTTCTATCTCCACGGTATCCGTCAATTGCGTAATGAGCAGCTCGCTCGCTCGGAAATTGGCTGGCAAACTCCGGAACGCATGCGTGGTGCGGAGCATACTCCCTCTTGACAGGAAGGTCAGAGCGCATGTCTCCGTCACGTTAGTACAACAAAATTGTCATTCTCCCCTTCCTGAGAGGATCTGTAACTTGCAACTGACACCGCAGATTGGATATTTACGCGGTTGATATGTGTACCGTGTTCTCCACGGGAGTAAATTGGAGTGGTGGGTGGTGCTGGATTCACGTTGAGCAAGCGGTTCACGAACGCACCCGGCTTCATGTATTCTTTCATTTCTGGATGCAATTCCACATGGCGCAGGACGATAGCAATGCGAGGGCTGACCACGAATATGCGGTGCAGGCCAGGGCAGTCACCTCCCAAACCTTCCCACAAACCAAATGCGTTGTGCGTGACGATAGATTCTTCCCCTTCTGCGGCTTCCCAGACTGAAGAAATAGTAGGCAATCGTCATGTCATTCTGTAGAGTTCGACGAATCTAGGAACTCAACCCTGAGTACTGAATATGCCATGTCTATGGCGCTGTTGTAAAGCACTTCATATATGTTAAGAGCAGGTGATCGATGCATCGATGAATTTAAAATTCGTCGAAGCGGAATTTGAACGACACTCAACGGCTCAAGTTATTTATGTTCACCAGTACTACGACTCGTACGAGCTCGTACGTAATATCAACAGGGTCAAATGAATATGATGAAATATTCAAATGTTCTTGTGAGGTTGATGTGGCCCTGGGTATGTGATCTTCCTGAAGGACTGTGGTTAATTTGTCATGGCATAGGTGTACTCAGTGGTGGCGAACCCGACTCGGGAGTTCGTCGTGTCATACACCGAGTAAAACCGCTCGCCGCGGAAGAATAATTCAGCAATTGATCTTCCCAGTAAAAGAGCAGCTCAACGTACAGGAAACAGTAGCCGTTCGCAAAATCCAGGCCAGAACCAGAGGGAGTATCAGTGGAACTGATAACCAGGTATATGCTGTCGGTGGTACCGCCAATGGCTGTGTTCAATGATCGAGGCCAAATTTGCCCATTGGGGGTGAGCTCATAAGTAACCCCACCAGTAGTGAAATACAAGGATGAGAGCTGGCTGTACTGGTCGGATGAGATCTTTAAGAAGCCAGTGCTCTCATCGAGGGTTGCCCCCGTAGCAGACTGATATTTGTCGAAGGCATCTGAACAGTGGATTAAAAGGGTTTCAACGTCGCACAGGACACCTACCAGATGCAATGAGAATGAAGGTGGTTCCGGTATCGACGACACCAGCTGTCTCGGCCAAAATGGACGTAGACCCATAGCTGATGGACTGATCAATGCCCCAATACATACTGGCTGGATATATTAATGTGATCGGCACATAACTGATGTTTCCAGTAATTTTGGAGGCGTCATAACCGCCAAATGTGAGCTCGCCGCTGCTATCGTCAGAGGAAGCAGGTGCGAAGAACACTCCGAGTACTTCCGAACTGATACTTTTCTGCGCATGAAGGTTGTCCATCACAGTTGCAACTTCATTTTCATTGTTGACGATGCCAACCGTCAAATCAACTGGTCCAAGGCCAAGAACTCCATCTGTACCATCCAGATATGGGTGGTTAGATGCGACGCCAATAGATTGGTCGCTAATGACCAGATCAGAGTTTAGCGTTACGGTGTCTGTGTATTCTTCTCCGGAAGCATAAATCCCACCGCCATATATAACAGACTGGAAATGGTTTGACAAAATGTATGTGCCACATAGAAACAAATACTCACAAATTGATTGCCTGTGTCATGGCTCGTGGTAGTTGGCTGGTAAGTCTTGTTGGCCCCGATCCAGGTAAATGAGCTTCCGGTGTCTAGCACGAGTGTGTCTGTATGAAATTGACAATGTATGAAATTAGCAAGATTGCAGGAGCACGAGCAGCTTACAGTACGTTGCTGGACTCCCCACGCCAATGTCAGCGGTGTACATCGCCACAGCATTAGTTGCATCGATGGAGGAGCTGCCGCCAGCTTGTAAGGCCTGGATTCGAGCTCGATCTGCAGCCGCGATGTTCTTGATCCCATACGAATTGATTCTAACGGCGAGCTTGAGAGCAGCTGTGCTTGACGCCGTCCGAAGATGAGGCAAAGCGCTCGCTGACAGCGAGAGGAAGGCAAGCGCCGGTAGGGCAAGAAGAGACGAAAACGCTCTGGAGGGAACCATCTTAAACTCCCTGAGTCATCCTTCCTAGCTGGCTGTTTTATATGATGGTCAGTATTAAACGTTAATCTAACAACACTGCGGAGGCGAACAATAGCAAGGCTTCGAAGCGACTACGTTGGCTTGGAATGTGACTGGCCCGGGACTCATCGTGTGGAGATATATTCGAGTCCCATCTGTGCAGGAAATGAGTGTCGGTTAGTAAGTATCTGCAGCGGAAGTCTGGTAACGACCTTTGATTGAATGGCCTGCAGGATTTACTACAGCTCAGTAGTGCACTTCCACTACTCAAGAACTTGGAAGCGCGAGACTAACTCATTTGAACATTACATTTACCACCTTATTTATGTAATATAGTGGTACCTAATATTTACGTGCCACTAGATTAAGTTAACCTCCCGTGCTAACTACTTTAGAGACTCTTCTGCTTTGTCGTTGACTTCACGCCGGTTGTGTCGGATCGCGAGCTCCCTGATCATGATGTGACGGTACGTCCATTGCGTCTTCCTGTATTTTACGTAAGTTTTTTTTGGCTTTTTTGTAGTCTCTCGGGTTCGACAAGCAGTTCGTGATCAGTATCCTGACTGCTCCTAGTAACTCTACGGCACGTCACCGAGAATTTTTCTTACATGACTCGTGACAATTACGCTATTATCGCCCGCGCACAGTTCAGACTCATCTGATCGAAAGGACTACTTACGTGACATGCTACCAGCGCATGCATGTGATGTTGCGTGTGTCATATTTAACTGTGTTCGTGCTTCTAAAGATGCCTCAGCCACATTAATATTTTGCGCATCAGATTATGCCTGATCCTTTTTCTAATTCTCGTCGTGATCGTCATGCCGGCGCTTGAGCCAGAACGTCACGTTTCAGTGAAGGATAAGTAAACGCAGCCACAACGACGCCCAGGTTGTGCAGATAATCCTGGTTGCAGTGATCAGGATGGCCTTTTTCCGATCCGAGTCCTGCTATTATTCGATGATAAAAGGGATGCTATAACTGAATGGCAACAGCAGATGAACATGGAATCATCGAAACGCAGCCCATGTGCATGTTGCGCTTAAAATATCACAGCTGGGGAGTTGTTGCTTGTCGATGTGCAAAAGGTACTGTTGAAATTACTTCGGAATGACTGTTTACGTGCTCGAGCACACTCTGCCGCCACGCACTTATGCTTTTGATTTGTATGACTGT